>NW_024881272.1:17622822-17665322 GCF_018691265.1 Tyto alba
TCCCGGCATTGCTGGTACACCCTGGGCATGGCTCCATGCCTGCGCTCAAGGCACAGACAACACTCATGAATCTGACTGTATTTGGTGGGAAACCAACAGGGAGCATGGAGAAAAGGTTTAATCTGATCACAAATCAAAATGTAAATGCAAGTGGGGATCCTACTTCAAAGTCCATACAAATGACTCACAAGTAATTTTTATTTTTTCCACAGCCAGTTAATATTTCTGAGGTATCTGGACACAGTGCACTGCAAGCACCAGAGCAGGCTTTGACCCCATGCCTCATCCAACTAGTTAGCACTTACCATGCTGAGAGCACGTGTAAGAGGATCTGGGGCTCCCAGTGCTCCTCTAGTGTTGTCTCCGACACTGTCTAATTTAAATTAGACAGTTATCAAAGGTCCTCAGTGATGTTGGATCTCCTGTTCTCTTGTGCTTGGGCTTTCCTACCTGCCAGCTCTTGGGTAACATGCTGCCCAGCAGCATGGGTGATTGAGGCGGGGCGGAGTCTCCTAGATCTTCTTCATAGGTTTCCACCAAGGTGGAAGAGTGGAAACCTTCATGGAAGATCTAGGAGACTCCCCCCCCATCACCTGTGCTGCTGGAATTTTAAAGGAGTCAGCACTGCACCTCCCACTTTCTGGGTAAGGTATGATCCATGGGATTTCATAGTGGGTGAGCAGGTGGATGCAGATGAGTTTTATGGTCCAATGCTGCATGCTCAGAGGAAGAAAGCTGGATCAAAGTCCCTTGGGACCAAGGGTGAGCGATCCTTTATGTCCCCTTGGGGGGTACTGGGAAGGCAGGAAGGGAGGGAGTCTCTACAAGCCCATCAAGGCAGGGGCTTTGTTGAGACATAACACTAAATAAAAGATTTAGATTGATAAACTGACTGTGTCTGTTGTGTCAGACGAGTTTTGGGAGTGTGGCTCACACCTTTGCTGATGTCACACCTTTGGGGGATTAGAGGCCCTGCAGCTGCTTTGCTCCTGTGGAATTGTGCATGTGTGCTTGGATGTCCCATATGAGGATCTTACAGCAAGAGCGAGGTTTTGGTCCATATAGAAACCACAGTGGCCTACAGTTTTGAGGGGGCAGTGTTGGAAGAGCAGCAATCCCAAATAACCTGTAGCAGGTGGGTGTCATTGTATAGCTAGGTTCCGTACATGCAAGTCAGCCGTATTTGGCAGAGCAGCCCTAAGCCATCACCTGTGTCTTTATTGTGGGATGACACCATTTAGATGCATTCCACATGAAATCACATGAACACACTACAAAATTATATATCAAGTCTCTCTGTTACAGCCACGGGTTTGAGATGAAAAATCACATTTTCTCTAATTCAGACATGAGAAGTTATTTAGTCATGTTTGTCATTAGATAGTCATTATTGCTGCTCAAATTAGTTGTCATACCATACATAATAATTGTTACCAATTATTTTTCCATTTTTAAAATGTAGCAATAAGTGGACAACAAGGTTTTACATAACAGTCAAGGAATCTGGTATTCTGGAAAGAGGGGGACAGTAATCTCGGAAAACAGTTCCTCATCACTTTGGGATTGCTGGTTGGTCAGTGAAGCCTCCTCTGCTTGGGGAAGCACTGGGGTTGTTGTACCAGTGATATTTAGCAAGTCCAGTAGGATGTTGCTGAGGAGGGTGCAGGAAGGTAAGATCAGGCCTTCACAACCTTGACTACAAGTTGGTTCTCTGTGGGGAATGTGGTTCTTAACGTAGGGGTTACTGCTTTGCTTTGTTTGCCTTGGTTCTGTTATTCAGGCAGTTTTTTGTATCTGGCAAACCCCTCCAAACCTGAAGAAGTAGCCAACAAGCAAACAGTTAAAAGAAATATCAAAATAAAATATTTCTGATAGATTTCATAAAGGATGAGTTATAGCAGAAAAAAATATTTTGGTTGTAAATATATTGTACTTCATTCTTCAATCCAGTAATGTATTTTTATTTATCTGAAAAGATTTAAGATGGCCCAAACTGTTTGGATGGCATGTAGAAAGCATTCCAGTTTGACAGAAACTTGAATTGATTACTTTGCTGAGGGAGGGAAAAAAAAAAAGAGTTTTATTTAAATCAACTTTAAAGCTTTATTTTAAAGGGTGGATAATGGTAGCTGGAGAATACGCTCTGCCTTCCCTTCACATTGCAGCTGGACAGCAATAGCCAGCCTTCACTTATTTATTTATTTCCTGCACAGAGGGGAGGAAAATATAGGTCCATGAATCAATCTAGATAATGGGGAAGGCTGAATGTAATAAATAATACAGTAACAACCCTAAACTAATGAGCTGTTGCTAAGGTACATTTCACAGGCTCATCCTCTATATAAAAAGTCACTAATAATCCCTTGGTGTAATCAGATGATAAAGCTTTGCCATAAGGCAACACCTGTGCAATTAAAGCCGCAGATTCTTTTGCACGTTTCATTAATTTCAGGATTTTGTAAAGGCACAATGACTACCGTAATAATCTAGTCTACTTGACTCCATGTCTACTGGAAACAGGGTGTCTAATTAGGTAAAGGTAATTAATTAGAGATAAATGGAGCTAATCAGACTCAGTTAACACTAATTCTCTGAATTAAGACATTTTGGGACACCTACTATTCCACTGGCTTTGATGTTTCCTAACAAACATTGACTTGGAAAGGAGTCAGAAACTGCTACATTTATTCTGCTGGAGATCATCAGCCCAATTCAGTAGCACCACTTGCTCACTAATCTTGTTGGGGGTTGAGGGTACTCTCTGAGCTGTGCTTGCCCCCGTGGGTTTGCTGGGAAAGGCATTCTTTACACCTGGGAGGTGTTGGGGGCTTGGTTTGGCAATCCTGGGAGCCATTTGGTCTCTTTTTACTGGCTTCTGCCAGCATTTTTCTGGCTGTGATGTTTTCCCCTCAGCATCTTTCCTTGCTGTGGGCAGATTTTTAAATTCTGGGATGTGCTGGTGTTTGGAAAGGCCACCATAACCTCCGCTGTGGACAGCATTCAAGGTGCAGAATGCAGTGCCTCTACTCATGGAAGAGAGGAGGATCAAAATAAAAAAAATAAGGCAAATTTAAAAGAAATTTGGATTACTTAGTGAAAGGATCAGGATTTCACAGGTGGTCTATGCATTTGTAACTCTTTGGAGGCCATGGGTCTGTTCTGGTGAGGAATCAGATGCTGCCCATCTTGCTTAGGTAACGAACTACATTGGATTCAGGTGCCAGGACTAGGGGGCAGGAATAAGAAGAGTGGGGCAAGAGTTAAGGAAGAGACCCAAGTGCTCTACCATTGTGGAGTTCCTGCATGTCTCTATTGTTAGAGCTGTACTAGGGGAGTCCTGTTTTGCTTCTTTTCTCAGGTATTTGTTACTTCCTGACATGAATTAATGTGTAGTACTGATGGTAGATGTGGTAGAAATATGCTGTGACAGGCATATGCCTATACTGCAATGATAGTGTCACCACTACTGGCTCTGTTAGTGTTTGGGGATGAGACCATGCTGGGCATATGGAATAAGTGTGTTTTAGAAAGTATTTGCTCTAGTCTCTGCATGATGTTAAGCTACAAAGAAAGATAATTTCCCCTCCCCTATGGATGGTCTGCTTGTTTCAGCTCTAAAGCACGGCTGATGGAGAGTTCTTCATCCATTGCTTGAATGCTAGGCAGTGTGGGATGTACTCTCATCTCCCGCACTGAATGAGGACTGGATATTTTTTTTAAACCTTTATTTTTAAAACACCTAAGCTGATGTTGTGCAGTGTAGTACATAAATAACAAGAGTGAGCCAGGAATGAGCCCTTATAGGGTGAGCTGTAGCCTGAGGTAAGTCTCCACCAGCTGAGCTACACTACCCTCACTAGAAGAGATGAAATAGAAATGTCTGAATACTTTTATTACCAGATAGTTTCTGGATTGACCTTTCAATAACTTATTAAACTACAGAAAATATTCTGTTTTCTAGATGTGAAAGACCTGCTGGGTCATATAGTCCACAAATGTACCTCTGGATATTTTTAATCACAGCTTGGTGACTTTGGGCTTTCAGGAGCAGATGAGGCTTGGGCCCTGCTGTTTGAAAAAAAAACTTGCATTTTCAAGCATGGGCAAATCCTGGTTAACAGTTGCAGAGGGCTGTGGATAAGAGGGAACCATTGTGGCCACATCCTCCAGGGAAAGAAAAGGAATTTGGATGTGTGTCCCCAGTACAGCAGGGAAGCAAACTGCTGTTGTCCCCTGGCTTGGCTGCACCTTGTTAGCACACAGCCAGGCCGGACCCCAGGAGGAGGGCAGCCACTGCTACCCGAAGCTTTTGGTCAGGGCTGTAGAGCAGTCATGTGAGAGTCAGTCCTGGGCCTGATAGGCTCACAGTAATTGAGCCCTCTTTGCTGTTGAGGTTACCAGTCAATGCAATCTTCAACCACATTTGTTTGTTTGTTTGTTTTTTTTTTTTTTTTTGTATCATATGAAATTCAAGATAGTTTCACGCTCCAGCACGTCAGGTTTCAAGTCTAGTTGCTAGTAAAGTCATCTGATGCGCTTGTCCTTTTGAACATAACCCTGTCTGTTGTCTAGGCTTCCTGTGCTTTGAGGAGGTCTAGTTCAACACTGTGCAGGGTGGGAGATGTCAGGGGGGTCACACAGCTGCTGAAGCCCTCCTTGGGCTGACCACCATGCATGTGCAGTGCTGAGTGCCTCGGTGGTGGGAGGGTGAGCTGAGCCTCTTGAGTGCCTGGAAGCTCTGGGTACGGTGAAGTCACTACATTTCGTAAGTCATAGCTGCTCATTAGTGTAACTCAGGTGTTGGCAGTAAATCCAGAGGTTGAATGAACTTTGAAATAACAGCTCAGATGTCAGCAGCTTTCTTAAGGGAAACTGGCAAATGTCCCAGAAGCGGCAGTTTATTTGAGGAATGAAATCCATCTTTCCTTTTCCTTCACACGTTCTCCTTTTAGCATCTGTGCCAAAAGGTGAAGATGTTGAAGTTCCTGTTGTGCTCCCTGGATGACAGAGCTGCTAAGATCCACCATCCTCCAGTCTGACACCCCTTGTCTCCTACAGGGATCGATCAACACCTGCTGATCTTGGATATTATTATAGAGCCACTGGATGTCCATGAACTTGTCCAGACAAGTCCTTAAGTAAAGGATGGTCTTCATCTCACCTGACTGAACAGCTGCATCCAGAGGTGCTTTCTAGTCTTCCTTCATAGGAGAGAAATGGGCACTAGCAAGGTTACTCTGACCAATTTGGGATCTCTCACTGAGGTCACGTCTCGTTCCACAAGGGCCTGTGTTCCACACTGGTGGTTAAAGGTGCCTGGGTGACCTCAGTGTCCAGCCAGGTGAGACCATCCGGGCTCTGTGCTGGGCATGTTGGGGTCTTGAGAAGGTTGGTAGTGTCAGGGAACAGTGCTGTGTGGGTGTGTGTGAGGGTGTGGAAATCAACTGAAAATGAGAGAAAAAAGATGAGCTATTCTTGGGATTTGAACATCTTTGTTGTCTTCTTTGTGTTTGCTGCAGTTAGCTCCATTTCTGTTTGGTTTTATAAGGACAAGAATATGTGGTAGAGAGAGCAAAAACATGTGACAAGAAATGAGATGAGAAATGTTGAGCCTATGGAAAGGAGTGAGTGTGGAGGAGGAGGTGGTGGCTGGGATCAGAGCAGAGCCCCCGGGTCCTGTGGCAGAGGGGTCCCACGTAGGCAACGCAGTGGGGGGGCTGTGCCATGGGGCCCTGTGGAACCTGCCCACCCAACAATCACAGGTGTCTGCGTGGGAGAAGGCTGCCTGCTGTGGGGACTGTGGCACCAAGACCCCTTGCCTCCTGTGAAGGTTTCCTGAGGAGTCTCTGGCCTTCAGTGCAGGTGTGAGTTATCGCCCTCGGTGTCCAGCATGTACAGTGTGGTGGAGGAGTAGATGGGAAAGGAGGTTTATAATGTTCCTGTATTCAAATTAAATGTTTTTTTTTAATTTGAAATGTTAAACAAATATTTAAATTACCAAATGAAAAGGGCAGAAAATTCTAATAACCTTTGTTCACCTCTTTTCTCCTCCATTTTTCATTACATCCTTCCCTTTGGCCTTTGATTGCTGTTTACCAGAGCTGCATCAAAGCAGGTTCCCCCCATGGCTCTGGGCTACAGCGCAGCCTGTAATCCAGCATCTTGTCAGCCACGGAGTTTTTAAACTAGCCTCAGTGTTTGTGCCAGGAATTGAACCACTGTTCTTAAAAGCAGTGGTCGGTTCCCCACTCTCCCGCAGTATGCGAAGTGCCAGCAGGCCACCTTCACATCCTAATTTCCAATTTTGTAAACATGCTGCAGTGAGCTCCAAGACCTTCCTGAGCAGCCGCTGACGGCGGTGCTTCTATTCACACACCAACATTGGCTGTAAATGTTAGATTTTTAAAAACAAATGCTGTGCTAAAGCTAAGCAATGGGTTGTGTTGTTTGTTCAGTGTTAGAGGCCTGTATGGAATGAGATTTGTCTAGAACATCTTATTCACGATGACCCCTACATTACCTTCCTATAAAGCAATTGAAAGTGTTGTTCAATGTGTGGTTTAACTGCACCACAGTAACAAAATGCTTAATACTTTAAAGAGGGAGTTCTAAAATTTAATAGTTTATTTTATTATTACTCTTTTGGATATAATTAACTAGGGATGCACTTCAAGCTGTGTCCTCCTTGCTACTGAAATGTATTTTTATGTTTCACTCTGGGGGGAAAAAAAGTCTGTCAGACCATGGGTGTCTCCCTTGATGCACATTATTAGAGTCTTTTTAGAGACAAGCAAGCAATTTTGCTGTCATTGGTCTTGTTCAAATAGAGGGTGTTTATCTATGCAGTCCTCTGGGGAAGGGTGTCAGGGAGGGATCACCAGCCAGCAGCTGACATGGGTACGGCACGCTCATTTGACTCTCCTCCAGCAGTGCTCTTGCACGGTGCTCAATTCGGAAGCATTGCTTGTCAGGCACCCTGTCCTGACCCTGGGCAAGGCTTTGGGTCTGATACTCACCTGGATGGAGGTCAGGTTACACAATCCCATCACGGGAAAGGGTAACCTGGGCTGGAGGAGGTGGTAGTGTTGCGACCAGGAGATTCGTAGTGCCCAGCATTGTCTTCTCAAAATTTGGCTTTAAAACCCACTCCCACCCCCTGTATAGAACAGAGCCTTCTGCTCAATTGCACAGGCTTTCCTTTGCATGGGAACCCAGGCAGGCTGAAGTTTCTGTGTGATAGTGCTAAAAAGAAAGCATTTGTGGATATGATTTCATATTTCCACACTGCCCTGAGTTTGAGGCTTCACACCAAAGCCATCGTGTCTCCTGCTCCAAAGCAGCTGAAGGGAAGAGCCCAATCTCCCAAACTTATGTGTGGTTCTCTGGTGAAGCTGCAGAGGACTTGTCCCTGAGCAGAGCTGGGCAGGACCCCAGCTTCCCGCCACCTCACCTCCGTGCACGCGGGTCCCTGCCTGTGCTCTCGTTGCACAGGGCCGACCCGCAGGCAGGAGGGGGTCCCTGCGTGTCCACGGGCACCTTCTGGCTGGGCTGGGGCTGCCCTGTGAGCTGGGGAGTGGGTGGTGTGTTTCAAACACAGCAGCGGGGGTGGCCCTGTGCTTGCTGAGGGAACCTGGGTTGTATGGCTGCTCTCCCAGGCGTGGGGAAAGCAAACCATCTGCCTTTGCTGTTACAGGGCACGCCGTGCATCAGCGCCTGCAGCAGCAGCTGAGGGGGGTGCACAAGTGACATGTTGCTGAAGACGTTCTTCAGCTCCCCTTCTAGTCATTAGGCATGTAAGACTTTTTCCTCCTCTACTATAAGGTTAGTTAAAGCCTTGGCATCCACGCAGGTAAGATCCCCTCCACTCTACTTCTTGTGGCTCTCAGCTGAAAGGCACCCATCATGGCCAGGCTTCTCTTCCAGTGCTTCAGGATGGCATCGAAGGTCCCTTATGGTCACAGTTCTTTGTGATTTCATGTTCATCCTTGGTCCAGCTAGTGGCTTATGCTTTCACTTGGAGACCACTACCACGCATAAAGGAACTAAATTACATAGTTTTTAACCTGTGCTCTAAGAAACTGATGATAATGAGGTATAGCAGTGACAGTCATTGCTACTATTATTCCTTTGAAACACATTAAAATGAAGTTTTATTCAAATGAAGTTTTAAAAAGTCACTCAAACATTAAGAATGGCACCTGGCTTTTCATGGAGCAGAGTGGCACAAACCTACTTCATTTTGAGGGGGAGAGGACTGGGCTCTGGCTATAAAACCACAAATGAGACTCAATATTTTTTTTGTCCAGTTTTGTACTGCTCTCTTGGATGATTAATTCCGCCCCCCCCCCCCCCCCCCGCGTATAAACTATCACCAGCTTTCAGACTGATGCAGCTATTTCACAAGTGCCTTCATTAGCAAGCAGCTGGCAAACTCTTTTGGGGAGTATGGTAGCGACCATATGTGGCAGAGTGTCCCTGTCTGAGCAGGAGTAATCCCAGCCCATAAAAACATGAGGGCCTGAAGGAGGAACATGGGCAGAGCCTGGAGGATCACCCACACCATTGAATCCTGTGCTCTGTACCTCTCTGTGCACTACCTGGCATGGGGGAGGAGCAGGGAGAGCTTGTGTTTGAGGTGAGCGGGTACCATACACTGCAACACTAATAAGGTTTAGAGTAGAGGTGCTCGGTGCCTATTGCTCATGGTTGGAACTGCTTGCTGTGTTGGCTGTACAAATTCACATGTCCATGTGTTGGCTGAGGGTGACCAGAGTGCTGGTGCAGGCAGGAGGAAAAGCCAAGCTTTTAGGAACAGCACTGTCAATTTGGTGGAAAAAATGAGTGGGATGATAGAACTTGCACAAATGTCCAGCTCTGTTTGCTTGTGCCTGTACCAAAGCAGACTCTCCATGGTGTTGCTGGGGTCCTGGGAGGCACAGGCAGTGCTGTGCCTCTGCTCACAGAGCCAGGTGCTTCCTGAGCAAGTGCTTGTGGCGGGGCTGGATGCAGGAGCCAGTGCAGGGAGGTGGACTGGCCTCAGCCTGGGCTCTGGATGCAGGTTGTGCCATCTGAAGCACCAAGAGGTGCACAGACAGACTTGCCCTTTAAATAATTTCTCACACAGGGCCTACATAATTGGGGATGTTTTGAAAGAAATCTTAAGAATATGCGTTTTCCTGTCTGGTCTGGTTTTTTTTTTTTTGGTCTAACAAGATATTGCTGGTGTGAAGGCTATGCCTATTTTTGAGGCTTAAGCTAATTTTGACTGAGTTTCCTATGCATGACCTACTCTTTCCTTGTTTATTGCTCTGAACGTCAGTGCCAGCCCAGAGTGCACGCAGGGTGCGTGCTTTCTAAATAGTGATGATGTGATGCTGTCTGGCTGGTCCACATCATGTCCTACCTCTGTGGGCTGTTGGGTGCTGTCTTCACCTCCAGTCTCACTGGCAACATTTACAAAACACTCGGTCGCAAACATTTTCCTTTTGCAGCCTTCTGCCCAGTGTCTGGTTTAGGTCTCATTGGCCACACTCCTCCTTATGTAGCCTGAGATGTGGTTTGTCTTATCTGGGATGTGAGCATGCTGTCGGCTGGGACCCAGTCCCCTGGGCTTTGCGGGGGTCCTCTCCCATCCTGTGCTGGTTCTGGGCTCTGCTGTTCGCTCAGCTGCTTGCTCGAGCACTGCTCAGCCCAGCAGAGCACGACCCAGGGAGAATGACATATGGCAGGAGAAAGGCAATTTAGGACAGGCCTAGAAATCAGAGGCAGAGTTGTTACAAGCTGGGCCTTGGGTTCACTGGCATGACATCAAAGACAGCACTGGTGTCTGCCGGAGCCCAGCCTCCTCTGGCTCTCCTGGTGGCTGCCGGCTCCCTGCAGCTCCGGTAATCCCTGCCACAGCGGCTGCAGAGGGGTTCAGGGCAAGGGATGTGAGGGGAATTAGCAAATTCCTCCATCCATGGCAAAATTTTTAATCACTGGATAGCATTTTGGTCGGTTCATGATGATGAATTTCCTAGGCTTTCTTTGTTTCCTCAAAATTTTGAAATGAAACACTTTGATGTTTCATTTTTAATTTTACTTAAATACAGTCAAAATATGCACAGACTGGAAATATGTTGTTTGCTCATGTTTCCAATAGAAAGCTTTCTGTCCTCTTTTCTTTGTTTCACTGAGAAAATGATAAACTTTTTCCAAGTTTTTTTTTTTATTCCTTGATCTGGCCATCAAAGAGTAAATGTCACCTCTCTTGATCTCTTGTTAAGATTTTTTTAGATGCTCTGTTTTGTGAATGACCACAGGTGATATGGTGGCTGGTGAGGGCGGAACAGCTGCACCTGCCAGGACGTTAGAACCTGGGAAATCTCAAGAGGCCAGATTGAGAGGATGGGACGACATGGTGGCTGAGTAACTTCTTGGGAGGCCTTTGCTAGAAGCTGTGGGACTTGTGGTCTGGGTGTAGTCTCCCTCACCTGTTTTCAACTTCCAGCATGCAAGAAAGCCAGAAAATAATACATGTTATGGGAGAGACTTCCTCAATAGACATAATTTTTTAAGTTAAAAATTTGGAAAGTTAAGTGCAAATGTTTATTATAATGCTCAAAATAATGCCTGAGATTTTAACCCAGACATTATCCTAGAATAAGTCATACAGAATTATGAAGTTTAAAGAAATATGTGTAAGTATGTCAGTGATGTGATAGTGAGAAATTTGGCTCCTTGTCTCTTCATTAAGGATGAATTCACCTCAAGGGTGTACTCTGATCTTGGAAAATAGTGTTATAATAGCGAAAGAATATTGCCCGCTGGATAGCAGAAGTTGATGATTAAATTTAAGTGTGTATTGTCCACATGAAGCAAACAATGTGCCTTTTTTTTTTTTTTTTTTCCTTGACTGTGAACATTAATCACTGGTGCTGAAGATGGAAGATGCGTGCTTGTTAATTATTGTGTTTTTAACTGATAATATACTGTAAATTTTGTATAATACAACTGTGACCTTATAGAGAACAGAAGAGATGACAGCAGGCCCATAATTATAGTATGCTGAAGAAATGCTTGTTATTATCTACTATTTTTAGGACCGGTGTGCATAGCCTCTTAATTTACATAAGCTTTAGACGTTCACACATTTTCTGTCTTTGCTTATGGATGATAAATTTTGTTCAAATGAAAGATGAAGACGTTGTGTTAGGTGAGAGGTTAGCCAACTAGGAGCTTGATTACTGTGAACAACAAAAGCTTTGGTGCCAACTGAAAAAGGAGTATTTATTTGAGAAATAGTTGTTTAAACCAAGATTCATAACAAGAAAACCACAGCATTCAAAGGGAGTCTTGTGATTTGAGAACTGGTTAAATGATTATATGGGGGGGAAAAAAAAGACAGGAAAAAACCCCTGTAATCTATTTATCATAGGGAGGGTGACTATTGCAGTGTGTTCATATTAGGGATGAATGTTTTGTTCTCACTGAGGTTTCCCGGTTGAGTACCGAGGGCACAAAGCATGTTTGCAGGAGGTGCTGGGGATCACTGCCTCTCTGGTCCGCCCGCCCCAGCTGCTTGCCAAGCCGCTTCCCTCGGCTTCATTGAAGGCAACAGCCCTCAAAGGCTGGTGAGATGTCTCGGGTTGGGGCTCTCCAGGTGTGGAGCAGATGCTGTGTGCCTCCAGGGCAGCTCACCGTACCCCAGCGGAGGCACAGGCGTCAGGCGGGTGAAGACTGCCCACCCCTCCTGGGGGTCCCCGCTTCTCACCAGTGCCATGCCTGGCGCTGCCCGGCTGCACGGCTTGGCCAGCCTGGTGCCACCGGCCGCCTCTGCCTCACTGGCAGCACTGCTGCTGCCCAGCAGAGCCCAGTTACTGGCAGAACAGTGCTGGTCACCAGCAGGGCCACCAGCCGCCCACTGTGCAGCGGTGCTGCGCCGGCAGCTCTGGCAATGCCATGGGCACACTGCGTGGCACTTGGGCTACCAGGTGAGATAGAGGAGATGCTAGAGCAATACTGAATCTGCTTTGGCCCTGGAAGGAGCCCTCTGTGATAACGTCAGAGCAAATTTACCCTATCATATCCTTCAATTAGCTTTGTTGGCCGCAGCCTGTGCGTTCCTGGGTCAGAGGAATGTACAGCCCCTTCTTTGTGATCAGGGCTACGCCTGTCCCTCTCCAGGCCCGGTGGCCAGATAAAGCAGCATAGAAAAGCTGGCAGCACTGCTTGCTTGCTCCCTGGTGGAGCAGAGTGCTTTGGTTTGTGTGGTATCAGTCCAGTGACTCTGGTGACCCACTGGTGCAGAGGTGGTATACTACTCAGCTTCCTTCTGCTTTCTGCAGTCCTCAGAAGGCTGTTCCTTGCATTAAAAACCAGAGAAAGCAAAGAAATACATGGCTCAGACAGAAACAGAAGAAAAGCTTGTTTGTACTCATTACACTGGAGGATATTTCAAGATCAGATCATCCATCTGAAAATATGACCTCTTGTAATACTGCTGAACAAGGTCAAGGGATGCCTGTGCTTCTCTGCCTCTTATGCAAGCTCAAGCTGCCTGGAAGCACCTTCCACCGCTACACCCGAGTTTTCCAAGTTGAAGAGAAAAAGGGAATTTGTTCAACAGGGCTTGACCTTTTGTTTTTCTGCGTTGTTTGCCCCATTTTGGCTCTCTTTCCTTGTACTGGTGTTCTCAGCAGTGTTGCAGGTTTCCTGTGTGAGTGATTGCATGTGAGGAAAGTAATTCGTCAAAGCAGCTGAACAAGTTGCCCCGTACAGAGCTGCCATGTAACACACACAGCCAATATCCTCTTAATCTATTTACTTTCCTGTTTCCATCTTAATTTAGGTAGACAAACTTGTGACCCTGAGGTCTGCAGTGTTGCAGAGCCCGCAGGAAACTCCAGTCAATGCAGACCTTCATAGGCACTGGGAATTTTGAAGATGTGATTGGTTGAAGGCACTGGGCCTAAGCCAGCAAGCCCACCTCTGGTATTCTCCTGGAGAAATTAGCTTTCCTTCTCCTTTTTTCCCAGAGAGCAGTTTTTGACACCAGATGCTAATATAATTCATGTCTTCACTTTCTGCCTCTAAAGGATGCTGCAAATGAAGGAAAAATTAATTCTCTATCATATGATCTGAAACCAGGACTCCTGCAGAAATCTTTCATTTCTCATGTTTGTGCTGGCATTAGGTAGCACTAGGCAGAAGCCTTTGCTGAGTGTGTGGGCCTGATCCCACGAGCCTTTGTTCACCGGTGCGGTTTGTGTAGTGTGTGTAGCAGCAAGGGACTCTGACCGGTTACTGAAGGCAGGACCCTGGCTGTGCGGCTGCCTCTGCTAAGGGGGATGCTCCCAGGGCTCCCTCTGAGGTCAGACAGAGTTTGCTTCAGCTGTGCCCAGCTGCTGTATGACTTTTCTGAAGAAATAGGTTTTAGAAGCACTTTTTCTCTTCAAATTGTCCCATCTTTGCTCTATATTTTCCCAGTTATCGCTCATTTATGGATGGTTTTACCTCCCAGCTGATGTCTGCGTACAAAGTCTGTTGAAATGGCACAGGTGTGTCTGCAGAAGCTCTGCCCTGTAGATACCCTCTTGTGGTGGCTGGCTCAGTTCTACGCCAGCAGCAGCTCTCCGTGGGGTCTCAGCTCTTTGGTGGAGTAAGTAGGAGGATCCAGTGCTTGTCCTCAGTTTGCATCTGTCTCCCCAGCGACCTTGGCCCTTTGGGACTGGTGCTGCACTGACTGTGGGCTTCTGTTCCCATAGTCCAGACTGATGATCGTGTGGAATTTCTGGGGTGGTTTTCTATTTTTCTTTTACCTCAAAACAAATGTGTAGGTACATGTAAACACTGGCTAATGCAAGCAAGTCTATTAGAAACTGGTGCATATGCATGAGGATTTAATTTGGCAGGTTTTGCTTGGGAAGAAAGTGATGAACTGCCCACACAGTGTTGTGCATCCAGTGAGTTAAGGGAGCTAAACTGCCAGGCTGGAGCACAAACATGGGGCTCAGGTACAGAAATGTGTACAAAATAGCTATGTCTCCAGCCTGCTGTTAAGCAGACCTTTTATAGCAGCTCCGGGGGGTTAGTAACAGGGTGGGAAAGATGGCAATATGTTTGATAAAAACTTTAATTGCCGAAGGCCTTTCCCAAAGGCCGATAATGGCAAAAGGTGTAAATGGAGGAACCGTCCCAGGCTGCTCTCCGGTAGCTGTGCCTGGCGCACAGATGGGCTGCTGAAGAAACTGTGAATGGCCAAATGATAACAGACTATCCAGTCATTCCAACATCAGCTCATTAGCAATCTGTCAGATATTTTAATTTGTGTACTGGTGGACTAAGCAGATATTACAGGATTGCCCCAGCTCCCAGGCATCCCTTCAACTCTGAAGGAAACAGTGAATTAATAAACCTGGCAATGTTAAAGGAGATTTTTGTGCCTTTGGCTTTCAGGGGTCACAGTGAGGTACAGCCAGGGCTGTTGTGTGTCCTGCAAAGCCCCCAGCCAAGTGGGGGGAAAGCAGGGGCAACTGGGGTGCCAGTGCAGGCAGGGGCTGGTCCATCAGGCAGCCCTGCTGCCTACCCCAGCCTTGCTTTCCTGGGGTGCTGAGTCAGGGAGACTGTGCCAGCCCACAGGTTCTGAAGCAGCAAAAGGTCAGATGACCAAATGTAATAAATTAATGAAGGACAGGGCCTGAAATGCTGGTGTATAGTTTGGGTTTGTTTCAAGTAATTCAGTAATTTGTTTAGACAGATCTTTTGCTAAAAGAGGTAGCCAAACACATATGATGTGATTTTTTTACCCTCTATATCTCTGACCAAAATAATTGCTAGACCCTCATCAGTCATATTATTCTAACTGCTAGTAGGTAATTTTCAAATTAGAGTATCTGTATTAGGTATTCCTGGTTAATTGAATTTTGTAAATGTAATCCCTCCAAACTCTGGCTTTCCAAACATCTTCTGGACGAGGAGACCACCGTTTCCTGAGGAGAACGGGCTGCTCTGGCTGCAAAGCACACTCCCCAGCAGGCTGACGTGGCTGTGCATCTCGACAGCCTGACCTGCCTTTGCCAGGGCTGTGAGACAAGGTGTGAGTTAGGGGCACAGCTGGCAGCAGCCATACCTTACATGCATGGTGTGGGCCGTGGGTTTTGGCAGGGGGATTTGTGGGTGCTGCTGTGTCAGCAATAGATGGCCACACGATGAGCAGGAACAGGCAGGCATGAAATGTCTGGGGGATCATTTAATTATGCTTCATTTCATAATATTATCACTGAAGCTGTTGAGAATCAAGTCATATTTCCATAATAAGAGTATGACAGGGGTAATGTAGTCAAGTGCCAAAATGTAGTGTCCTCATAAGGGAGGAGGAGTTACTGATGGAGCCCTTCAATCATAGCAAGATCACCTTGTGCTGCCTGGCTGGCCTCCCAGGTGCCTTGCTCCTCTGACATTCATAGGAAAATGTCTTTATTCCTTTAGCTTAGGCACATCAGGGATGGATGTGAACTAAGAGCCACTGAAAATTCTGGGATTTGTCTAGCAGGCCATAATTTGGAGATGGTATTTCTTTTAATCCAATTCAGTTTTACATATTGTCATGAAGCATTATAATTGATTGCATTAAATTACATTGGAATCTCTCAGCTGCTTGATCAAGAAATGATATCAACTCCAAGTAGGCCTGACTATATGTCGGTATTAAAAATGTTACAGGTGCATCTCCTCAGCCCCATTCATTCCTAATGAGATTTTGAAGTTCACACTATAAAATGTTCTGTCAATTAAGTCAGAAAATCATAGCAACATATTTACTTCAGTTAACAGTATGTCCTTTCAGTGCAAGGATCTCAACTATTTCAGTGGTGTTTTCTAGCTCTAGCCTCATCAAAGTCCAATCAAATATTTTCATTGTAATACATGTTTGTATGTAACACACACAGTTTTTGACTGCAAAAAACAGCTCTGTAGAATATATTCAGGGAGAAGGAAGCAGCCTAAAAGATGGTTACAATACAAAGGCCTGTCTTTCTGTAGTGCCTGATAGCTGGGATAAAACCAGGCAGGAAAAATCTGCTTTACCAGTAGCAGGTTTTCTTGGTACAGGTTTATGCCTCCTGGTGGGGCTGACTCCCAGGATGACAGCATCTGTGGGAGCAGCGCTGTGCCCTGCACCTCAGAGGGGCTCTGGATGGGGGCTGATTGCTCTTGTCACCAATTAACAGAGACGGGTATGCAGATGAAGGAAAACGGTATTTTCTTTTCAAGGTAGCACAAGTCAAGAAAGTGCAAAGCTAGTGACGACAACTGCATCAGCTGTAACACAGAAGCAGCTCTTGGCTTACTTTAGAGAGCACAGAGCTCGTGTGTTCCTTGATCCCAGTAAGTCCCAGTTCCTTAATGTCTCTGGGAAGTAATAAGCTAGTAGTAGCTGAGGAGACTTGGTCTTTTATATGTGAATCTCTTTTCTTCCCACTGTTCCAACATTGCCTTTAGAGCATGAACATATGTGCCCCAAGCAAGTCTGAGGTTCTGTAATCCTAAATGCTCTGGTGTCTGTCTTGTCTTCTGTTGAAACCCACTGTAAATTCATACAAGTCAGAGTCACAGAATAGCTGGGGCTGGCAGGAATGCCTGGAGAGCATCTAGTCTAACCATCCACCACTAAAAAGCAGGGCCAAGGAGAGCAGCATGTTGAGGTCTATGTGCTGTTGGGTTTTGCATATCTCCAAGGACAGCATCTACACAATCCCTTTGTTCCAGAGTTTGGCTGCTCTTAAAGTAAAAAAGTTTTCTTATATTTAAGTAGAATTTATGGGTAAGGAGAAGATGCCTGTCTGTCTGCACATGAACCTGCTCTCTGCGTAAGTTGATTTTTCTCTGTCTTCGAGATTTGATTTCAGCCTTGGTGTGAGTCTGTGTGCATTGACCTTGTAGCTGGAGATATGTGAGAGCTGATGTTGCACATACATGGGAAATGGGAATTGCCATTTTTATTTGATGTGATCTAAATGATTTTGGGGGCAGGATACCAGGTTTTCAGGAAAGGCTGGAACCAGGGAGACAGGGAGGGGACTGGCCATCTGCCCCATGTCATATACCATGTCTCAGCAGAGGTCTTGGGAGCAGAGTCTGGAGGGGAGAACTTATTTAATGATATAAGCTAAGCATGACTCCTTTATCCACTGCATTTCCAAATACTGGTTCGTCTTTGGTTGTCTGGAAGAGACACTGTGACAGCCCTCATGTCCTACAAGCAGCATAGGTCTTGTTTCTTAGAAATTTTGAATGAATTGCTTAATTATGCACTTCTAACAAGAGAGTAATGATTTTTGGCTTCTCTGCCATTTTCCAGAGCCCCATGTGTGCACCTGGTCTGGCAGTTGCATGTTGTTTATTTCTTGGATTATTTAGGGAAAACAGATGATCTTGTGCACTGTGTATATAGCAGGCCCTAGGAATCAACTAGGGTTAATGGTAGAGCTGATAGCTTCCAAAGTATTTTGATCTGCTTGGATTGTTTCAGGCAGTGTTGTTCACCTAGGATCCTTTCACCATGTTCTCTTTATCCAGGTAAAATGTTGTCCAGCATGTAAAATACCAGGATCCTGGATCAGATGACTAGTCGAGCCCTTGATGCTTTTGATCAACCTATATTTCTTAGTGAGTTTCCTGACCTGGCCATATTCCACCCCAAATGCACCCCAGCTGCCTGTGCAGGCATCAAGGCTTCCCAGGAGATGCTGCTCCTTGCTGCCAACAGGGAATGCCCAGGGCAGCATCTGGGCATATGAGCACTGCCCTTACAGCAAAGGGTTACAAATGTCACTTGGAGGCATTCCTTTCATGTACTGTAAGTCTTCCCAGGCATTCATGGTAGAGCCTTCCTTCTCATCCGTGTGCGTGTGGTACATTAGCAAACTGTATTACAGCCCTTGCAATACCCATGTTGTCACAGCATATTGTGGCACTCCATATAAAATTGCCCTTTTATTTTCACTAAAGTACTGCAAACAGCACTGACAGCAAAGCAGGAATGTGTACTGTATACGCATGGGTAATAAATATGGCTGGCTTGAAATTTCTGCGCACATTGGGCATGGATTGTATTTTACCACATCACACGATACAATGACAGCAAAGAAGTTCCTTCCCCTTAGCATACGGTAAACAACAAACAAGCAAAGCTAGTTTGGCTGTCATTGTGATGATCAGTGGCTCCATCCACGAACACCAAGACTCAGTATTGCTTTCATTTTGCAAATAGAAGTAATGGCAAAGCCACTTCTCTCCTTGCTATCAAAAGCTTATAAAGATGCTGTTTCATCTGAAGTTTTGTGTAGGCACATCATACAAATATTACACCAGAATACATCAGAACCGCGGTGCCGCTGCTTTCTTCACCGCTGCATGGGAACTACCAATGTAGCCACCAGTCTGTCAGAGGGGTTTTCATCCTGTGTTTCCTTTTATACTATTTTTTTTTATTCTAATATTGCCTTTCGTCTACCCACTCCCCACCGCGACTGAAGGGCAAAGCTTATTCTAACAAGAGCTAAATAATGCACAAATACATATAGGTAACGTTACAGCTTTGAAGTCCAATCTAGGAAAAATGAAGGCTCCTGCAAGTTTGATGCTCTATTGGAGGTTATCTGGAGTTGGCAAGCTACCAATATACAAAATGATGGTTTTTAAGAAGCAGTGTCATATTAGAAACTGCTGACCTATTTGCCCATTAACAAGTGAAAGAGAAGTTGCAAGATTTCCCCATCTCTTCAGCCATAAGTGAAGCTGGATTCCTGACCCTGTGCTATCAGCTGTTTGCAGATGCCTGAGGCACCTCACTTCATGGGCAGCCCCAGGAAGATGGGTGACTGGAGTTGAGTGGTTTGAAAATTGTCACCTCTTGCCAGTGCCAGGGTTTCCAGGTGGGGCATTTTCCAGATGCCATCAAGCATGTCCACAACTGCTGTGGCCTCAGGGAGCTGGGAAGTCCAGGGCCTTGGTGGCTCTGATGTGCTCCTCCCGTGAACCTTGCTGTCACGCTCCGGCATGCTGCCCGCCTGTGCCAGGGCCACCACGCGGCTCCTGGCACCAGGGAGGGGGGTGGTAGGTCATGTCCACTGGAGGGGGGTACTTAAGCAGACCAGAGACCTAGTCTGTATTTTTCATGAAACAGCACTGGGTGAAAACAATTTCATGGCACTAGCAGCAGGATGTGGGACCAGGAGCAGACCGTTGCTAGTGAGAAGCCCTGTGGCTGAAGAGGCCCCAGAGGAGCTCTCAGCCAAAACCTGGAAATGAAATCCAATAAAGAGCTAAAAGGGATCAAAGCTAAAAGGTGGTGTTTGATATGAGATGACCCAGATGTTTGAATGCATCTGCCTGTAGGATAACAAGAAGATGGAAAGTCTGCTTTCATGGAGGTAAAAAAAATTAGAAAAAATATCAGTCCAGAGTGGTAGAGGAGAAAATGGAGTTGGAACTGCTTTGGGACAAGGGAAAGCAGAGGCTTGGTCAGGCTGCAAGAGGGTGGGAGAAGAGGGGATGAGAAGGGCTGAGTTGTCTGAGATATTGGAAGAGGTCTGTTGCTGTACCTGAAATTTTTTAATGCAATTTTTGTCTCCTCAGAGACCAGTGGACAAACTTTTACCAACTTCCTGCAGAGCTCACTTCAGTTTCTCCAGACTGAGTATCTAGGGTTGATGCTCTTGAACGGATCAACCCTCCTGCAACCAGCCAAGGATGTACGTGTGCCATTGTGAGAGGAGGAATATGAATGCTTTAGGAAAGGATGAGGAGAGAAAGCCTCAGCAAGTTCCCAGTGGTCCTGCTGCCTTGCCTTTCCTCTGCATCCTGGTCAGGAGCCGTCCTTGCACCGCTGCATGCCCCACTGTGGCCAAGAGCTGAGGACGGCTCCCTGCAGCGCTGTGTGGGGAGCAGCCCAGGGACCCGTGGGCTTCTCTCCCTGGCACGTACTCTGAATAAAGTGACAAACAGTTGAGATAAACACGCGCAATATTTTATTACATAAGCAAGGCAGTTTGGGCAGCGGTGCGGTCACAAAGGTGGTGTGTGTGCAGGAATGTCTGACCATGCTGTGGGGGAGAGGAGGGGAAAAGGGAGCGCTGCTCCCAGGGCTGCTGTGTGTGCCTGGCAGAGCCCCATCTTAATTATTTCCAGGCAGCGTCATGCTCCCTTCGCAGCCCATGGAGCCTCCAGGCAGGCTGCCAATGGAGGCAGCAGTTTGGCAGGTTTTAAAATACTGGCTGCGCGAGTGTGCGGCAGGCCATTTGTACCATATGGCACCCAAGAGCTAATCCGGGAGAGGGTGCTGGGCAGCGAGGGAGGCCAAAGCTGAAATGCCATTTAGAAGGGAAACATCAGCCCAAGTGGCACAAGGCCATAAAGCTGAACAATGAATGAGACCAGGGTGGAAAGGGAGCTGGAGAGGGGAGGATGGCTGTGCTGAAACCAGCCAAATTTCATTTCTTCCCACTGTCCATATTCACTGAATGCTTAGAAGTACTGTTGCATAGAGCATAAGCATATACTATAAATATTGAAATAGAGTTTTCAATACTTATAATGTATTTTGTATACGTGTATTGCTCTGCCCTGGGAAGTCTTCTGAAGAAAAAGCAGAGCTGTGTATGCAAAAGACATTTCTGCCTCTGCCCTGGGACAGGGAGCTGATGGCTGATGCCGATGCCTGCTGTTGCCCTGATCTATGTGTAGGAGATCTATTGATCTCCAGAGGGACTGTCATCTGGCAGGACAGGAACCCTGAGCTTCAGCTGGTGTTGACCATCCTGGCCCTGGGAAGTCAAGTAGATCTAGTCTGTGGTCATCTTGCCTTTGAAAGGATGTTTTATCCCCCAAAGCTCAATTGTAAGAGTTTTCATTTACACTCTCGTTATATTAAACAAATGGCACTGTGTAATCGTTTGCTCTCTGCTCTCCAGCTCTAATGGATAGCACTTGTCACAGTTATTGATTTTGCTTCTCTTATATAAATCTAGTACTTCAGGAATATTGAGTCATGCTATTATCCAGACAGGTGCCAGCCCTCTGAATGACAGACAATAGGCTGTTGTCACCGTAAACACTTGATGGCTGGCAAAAAAAAAAAAAAAAAAGGTAACGAGTGTGTCATTTATCCACTAAAATGCTATAAATAAAATATAGACTTGGTAGTTCTTTCATGACTAAGCTTATAAAGAAGATAAGATTTGTCATGCTAGAATAGACTGATTTCTTGTGTGCTCCCCTCACTGTGGAGGCTGTGACCAGACCCCTGGGTGAATGGTTCCAGTGAGCTGATCCCCACTGGGAGTGGGTTATTCCCAAGTTCATGGGTTTCAGCTGAGCACAGTAGGAACGTTTGTACTGACCTGGGTGTTGCTGATGTCAGTAACTGGGGGACACTTCCCTGTGCTCCTCTCCTCCTCGGGATGTCACTGTGTTTTTGGATCACTGCTGTGTTGCATGGCTGTCTTGGATGAAGCTGCCCAAAACAAGTGGCTGCAGCAATTTTAAAGTCACCTGAGGTATGTGTAATGAATTTTTATTCTAACAGACACTACCTTGTTCTTGCCCTCAGAATTTAATTTGCCACTGTGTTTTGGGGTTTTTTTGGTATTTTTTTTTTTTAGATGCAAGTGAAGGTGGTAGTTCTGCCTATCTGCTGTGTGCTACACCTGGGCGTGTAGACCAATGCTACCTCCTCCCAGCACGACGGTGCACAGAGCCATGGGGCTGGATCAGAATGGCATAGTCTGGCCCTGTCCCAAGCAGCTTTACACAAGCGTCTGCTTGATTAGGGTATGGAAAGATTCTTGTCTTGATGAAGGGAAGAGGGTGAAGTTTAGAGGTAAGTCATGAACTGGTGATCTAAAATTAAAAGTCTAGAAAAGGATGTCAAAAAGACAGCACACAGTGTGTACTTCTGCTTAGCTGCCTGTGTCTACTCTGTTTTTCCCAGAAAAACTTGAAGTGGACTTAAAAGCAGAGAGCACCCAAAAGCGGCTGCCTGGGTAAAGAGAGAGGAGCTCCAGCGCGGTGGCCCTTGCTTGTATGCTCGCAGGGTGCCAAGCGATGGGACTTGTAAACACAGGGGGGCATGCCTGCGGCATTGCCCGCACGGGGCCCTGGGGACAGAAATGACACTGTGCCTCTCCCAGGGGCTGCGCGCTCGCACAGAGCACCGGAGGCCATCTCACCTCCACCACAGCTCATCCGCCACAGCTCACCTAGCTTAATGGCTTCCTGCAACATCTCCCAGTTCAAAAGAAACTAAAAGAAGCTATACTTATTTTACCTGGAGAAGCTGGTTAGTATGCACATCGTTTCTGCATCTACACAGCCCTTGAACAGCCTGGGCCTTTCCTTATTACACCAGTGAATAGGAGGCTTACACAAGCAAATGGAATCAGCTTCTACATCAGGAGGAAGAGAAATCTGTAGCTGTTGGGGAAAACCTTTCAGGTATTTAGAGCTGTTAAGTTATCTGAAGGAGCTTTTGGTTATAATACCGCAGTTGTCCATGACTTGCTGTTTAACAGCACGGTGTGTCGGTGCCAGTGATCCCACCCCTAGCAATGCAGGTGGTGGTGGAGAAGGCTGTGTGTGTTTAAAAAGGGCTTGGGAGCAGCTGAACAGAAACATCAAAAATACCTGTGGATGTCTCTGCCCCTTTCCAGTTGCCTCAGCCCATAAAGCAGCTTTTTCCTTCCAGCTCTGGGCTTTGCACCCTTCCTGCCATCAACCCTTGATAGGCCTCATCTGATTTTTATACTTAAAACCATTTCTGCTGATGCTTCCTCCCTGTCCTGGTTGTGGCTGGGATAGAATTAACTTTTTTCCTGGTAGCTGGTCCAGTGCTGTGTTTTGAATTTAATGTGAGAAAAATGTTGATAAGGCACTGATGTTTTAGTTGTTGCTAAGTAGTGCTTATCTTAAATTAAGGATTTTTCAGTTTCCCATGCTCTGCCAGCGAGCAGGTGCACAAGAAGCTGGGAGGGAGCACAGCCAGGGCAGCTGACCCGAACTAGCCCAAGGGATATTCCATACCACAGGACGTCACGCTCAGTATATAAACTGGGGGGAGTTGGCCAAGAGGGGCGGATCGCTGCTCGGGCATCGGTCAGCAGGTGGTGAGCAATTGCATTGTGCGTTGCTTGTCTTTTCTTGGGTTTTATTTCTCTCTCTTTTTGTTATATTCCTTTTCATTACAATTATATTATTATTAAATTTATTTTAGTTATTAAACTGTTTTTATCTCAACCCATGAGTTTTACCTTTTTTTTTTCTTTTTTTTCAGTTCTCCTCCATCCTACTGGAAGGGGGAAGGAGTGAGCGAGCAGCTGCATGATGTTTAGTTGCTGGCTGGAGTTAAACCACGACACTCTCATACTTCCCTCTCTGCTCCTGCCTTCCCAGTGCACCTGACTTTTTCCTTAGACTTGAGTCCTGTCTAAGCTGAGTAGGTAGTTTCACCTCTTGTGACATCCAGCTCAGCTTTGCCAGAGCTCCCTGCATAAGGGTGAAATGTAGGTACTTGCATTCGTGAAACATTTGGTTCCAGGTATAACAAGGATTTCTGCAAGCTCTTTCAGATGTCTAAGTGATCAGGTTATGTCCTTCTTCTCTGGATGTCTATCAAAAGAAGCAGCTCGTTTGTCTGTATCTGCTGTTATAAACTGTGCTACTAATTGTTAATCCTTTACATATTTGTCTTTTCTTAATGCTTCCTCTGCTGTCTCACTAGGCAGACTTCACAAATAGAAAGGGAGCACCCTGGTTGGTTATTTTTCTTCTTGACTAAATCCTTTACACTTTCTCACTTCTCTTTAGAAGTCCCATAAAGGATATCTTCTAGGGAAAAAGTAGCTGTATTTCAGTCAGGCCTCCTTTGCACCCCTGTGTTCAGCCCTTGCTGGTATGGTGTTCTCGGTTATCCCTACTTTCAACACATCAGCCAAATGCCCTTTGAATTCTCCTTCTTTTGTTTCCCCTCTACTCCTGTACATCATCCCCACCTCTGCTGCTGGGAATGGTCCTTTGCCCACCCCTCCCCACAAAACACGGGGGGCATGGGGATGTGGGACAGGGCAGCTCCCTGCAGCATCTGACCTCGGGGATCTTGCAGCGATAACGCGTGCTGCTCCATGAAACCAGTGCTGGATCCTGTGCAGCCTTTAGGTGGCTTCAGCTCCTCCCTTCTGTGAGCTGCATCTGGACAGGTTAAGGGACACCTTCCTTAGGAAAGATTTGTCTGCTGAGATGGAAGATAAAATGTATTAATTGTCACTGGTTAAGCCACATATTGCACAGAAAATAGATTTCTGAATGCCCAAAACAATGTAAATACATTAAAAAAACTATTAAAAAAGATAGAAGCTAAAGCCATTTTGGAGATTTAAATCATAAAACTTTAATTGAATTAATAAGCTCAAATCTAGACATAGGCTATTTCACTGAGTTTTAATGTATTTCCCCTTTAGAAGATACTCTGTAATTTATGACTGCTTAAGTAGAGGATACAATAGTTTGCATTAAAAAAAAATGGAACTGGAGGCTCTTTCACTGTGCTGTGGTGCTGCAACCACATTTACCATCTACTGTAAAATGTCTGTCTCTTTTGAATTCCTAAATTCTTTTTTACAGAATGGTAAGCTTAGGCTATGAGCTGGGATTTATACAGTTGTTTCTGGAATTGGTTTTGAAAGCACACTATAATAAAAACTTGATTACAGGACTGCAACTCCTTGTCCTGGAGGGAACAAAATCCCTCTTGGTTTTTGTAAAGGTGGCTCACCTGAAGGTAAAAGCACTGCCTGGAATATTTTGCAGATTGGCATTTCTGTTTGTTGATTCCATATTAAACAGAATAACCAAGTGTGCTGAAGGTAAAGCCCTCATTTAATTAACCCTCTTGGTGTAGTACCATGTGATTAAATGTGACTGAGCTGCTCCTTGGGGCTTCTGCTACTGAAAATACTAACAATAATCATTTGTTTTGGTTTTATATTTAAACACATTATTGCATAGCTTGGTGCAGAGATAATTACCAATTTTATCTCCTGTGTTTTTCTAATGTTCATTAATAACAATAAAGGGTTGTAGGTTAAAAACTCATTTAATTGCCTTTATGTTAATGACATTATGAATAGCCTTAGCTACAAGATTCTAATTCTGTCCAGTATCCTGTTTCTCAGTAAAGCCCCAGGAGAGCTGCTCATTTTATCAGCATTACTGATTCAGAGTTTTTCCTTGCAGGTGGGTTTTTGTACATAATCAGAATTAATGCACAACACATTTTGCAAAGAACAGAGTAGAAGCTCTCTGAATAAGTAATTAACTAGAGTGCCCAAGGAAAAATGCCTGAGCAAATTTTTTAGCATATTCATAAAACATTAAGAACAGTCACAAACGCAGTGGAAACAATTTATCGATAATATGCTTTCATGCCATTTTCTAACTCTCTTCTTTTTTTTTTTTTTTCCTCCCTCTCTTTCCCTTCTAATGAATGGAGTCAAAAAAAAAAAGGAGATTTCAGCTCTCTCATTAAGGAGCACCTGCCCTTGGAATAGATTATGTTCCGAGCCATATTGGACAAGGACTTATTGGAAGATAAATGGAAGTCAATACTAGGCTTTTTCAAAGTAAACAGAAAATAGACTTTTCTCCTCCACGTACAGATAGCCTCCTCACTACATCACCTTCTTGGTCCCGAAAGACAAAAGGAAGGAAAGGTTATCTGAGTTACTTCTGTGTCTAACAAGAATTAAAAATAATAGATCCCCGCAAAGATGTTGATGGAATGCAGTGTGTTTAGAACATGCCAAAGAAGACACAGGTATTTCCCTTGTTTGGTTGAGTAAAGCATATGGATCTGGTCCTTACCTGCAGGGTACACTAAATATGTGTCTCGCTATAGCTCAGCCATAGGATCTGCCTCTTCCCACTCCCTCTCCTCTAGCTATGCACGGGGATCTCAGCAGTGCATCTTCTCTGCTGGACACTGTGCTGCGGTGATTGCTGTAGCCAAATGGAAAATATCGGTCTGGGTGGCTAGAGCAGCTTCAGCAACCCAACATCTGGGCAGCTGTGAGCTCCTCACTGTCCTACTCCTCCAGCCTCAGCCTCCCTCTGCAGTGCCAGAAAGGGCTCCCCTGCCTGGCTTCAAACCCTTCTGCTGCAGCCCCTTGTGTGGGAGCAGGCAGGGGTCCTGCTGCCCTGGCTTCCAGCATCTCTGGGCTGCGAGCTCCACACTGTGCTGCAGAGGTACCCAAATTGGGGGGATCCACAGCACCATCAGCTCAGTCTGAGTAGAAATGGGTGATACTGCAGCTGTAGGCAATGGGTAGTGAGGGTTGCAGTCCTTAATCACTGAAAGTCTGGAGGAGAGAAGTGAGATGGTCTTAGAGACCTTAATGTTAAAGAAAATAAGTCTGAAATGTGTTTGTGCTCTTTTTCTAGTTCTGGCTCTTGAATTTTTGCTCAGGATCACAAGGAAAACGCTTGCTGTTCAGAGTGGGGCTGCTGTTCTTGGATGGTCACACAGATCTGTGGGCCAGGGCTGCTTCAGGAAAATGTCAAATCCTGCAACGCCCACAGCATGATGCCAGAGCTGCAGCAGCAACCACGGTGAGGCTGCTGGGGCTCTGATCTGTACACAAAGAGGAAAGATCAAGGTGTTCACAGAGCTGCACCAAAACGCCACAGTGGGTGATGGCTTCACCCTGGGGTGGCAGGACTGACCCAGAGGGCTTTTCCCTTCAAAGGTGAAAGCTCTCAGACAGCTTTTCTGGAGACTGCTGGATCAGAGCCCATGCTGGTCTGATGGTTGGAGCTTCCTGACGGAGGGGCTGGTGGTGTGACGGGCTATCAAGGATCATCGCTTTGGTTCAGTGCGAAAGCAGTGAGCTGGAGCAAAGGTCCTGCCCTGCCAATCCTGGCCTGTTTGCCACCAAAATCCCCACCAGCAGCTGTTCCTTTAATGATCTTTATGGCAGGCAGAGAAGGCACCATTGTTTGTTTAGTTTGCTTTAAAAATAGATTTCTAAATTTGCAAGTGACAGTTCAGCACGTGTCTGAAACCTGGTGCCCCAGGGTGTGTGGGAGCACCAGTAACTGCAAACATGGCACGAGCTCATGGGGACATGGAAAGTGGCAGCACTAGGGATGCTAATGTGATTAAATTGTGTACAACTCAATTAGTTTCTCTTTTCCTCCCATGGTAGGTGGCAGACCCGGCTGGTCGCGGGCTGGTGGACAGAGCTGTTGCATTCAAGGTCACGCTGAGCACACGGTGTCAATGAGGCCATGCGGCTGCAGTTTGATCCTGGTTGTGCGCGTTCACTCTAGCAGATCTGGAAGCAGAGGACAAGCAGTCCCCCGGGCATCCATCCTGCACTGAAAGGTGAGTCTTGGCAGGCAGCATCCTTGTGCCAAGTGTACAAATGCTTAGAATGCTGGAAGTTGCCTAGAAAAGGCTTTTCAAATCAGAGCTTAGCCAGTAAGGCAACACTAAGGAGCTAAGTGGGGAAAATGCTTTGCCTGTGCTAGTGTGTGGACAGATAGTGTGAATACCTAGTGAAGCCAAAGCCCTTGTACTCTCCCATGTAAGACCCAAGGAAGCCATCTCCAAGCAAGAGAGATGAATCTGCTTTCTAGCACTGACGACATCCGAACAAAATATTACCCACTTAATTGAAATACCTGACCAGAGTGACAGGACCAGGGATCGAGACATCCATGATCTCTCTGTGCTGTGACAGGCACCATGTTTTCACACAGAGGTTTGGGATGAGTGGTCTGAATGTAGAAGGCAGTGAGCATGTCTGCAGAGGCAGGGCAGAAGACAAAACTCATTGTGGGGAAGGAGATCCCAGAGAACAGGAGAAGCTGGGGCCGGTCCCCATCCCAGCCATGCAGCTCGGTCCCACCAGGTGGCACTTCCCCACAGCCACGACAGGGTCACAAGTCCCAAACAACTGCAGGCTAAAATCAGTCTATTCCACAAAATTTGGGGAACACCAAAAATCGGGGTAGGAGTGGAGGGACTGTTGCATGATCATATTGACAATCTGGAGACATCCCACTCTTTTTTTTTGCCCCTTTTTCAATTTCTTTCTCCCTCTCTATCGTTTCAAAATGAAGGCCATTTTTATATGACCAGTATGGATTAGTTTCACTTAGAAATATTTGGAAAAGGTCATCCTCTCCCCCCAGTAAGGGAAAAACTAAACCTGACACGTTCTTTCTTAAGAGGGATCCCACAGATGTTTCATTCAAAAACTGCAGACCTGTTCTCCACAGAGCCTACCTCATCCTGTGCCTTGGGTGACAGCACTTTGTGGCTGGGTGGGATGGGTTTTGTGCGATTATTTGGGAAGAAACATATGTTCTGTTATATAGTAGGAGATCCAGCAACCAAAATAGCAACCTAATTTCTGTCTATGGGTGAAATAAAACTGGATTCTTGCAGTTGTTCCAACATATGAAAGGAAAGCATTTTAAGGAAGTAGGCATTTGTACCTTATTTTTAAGTAGAATTCTTTCCTGACCTAATACCTGCAGCCTAAGATCATTTTGTCAGAGCCCTATCCTCATGTATTTTGATGGTAAAATGTATAACCTGTCCTTCCACACTTCATTAATTTGTTGTTTTGTGCGCATCTAGCTAACTATGCAACCCCTAGGCTTTTGGTTACATGTTATACTATTTACTATTACAACAATTTAGCCATCAGCAAAAAAATCCTTGAAATGAGACCAAACTACTTCTGAATATCTGCATCAGATATCTGAGTCTTGGAGCTAGTGCTGTAAAAGGTAGGGATTTAAAAATAACAAAACAAAACCCGTGAAAATTATCCAATCCATGAAAAATATGCAGCCTCAGCAACATGGAATCACAGCAGATACACTCTATCGGTGCAGAAGTGATTGCAAGCCCTGTCTTGGGGTGGGCTGTAACAAAAGGGTTAATGCCTGGGAGGCACCCGTGTGTGGTAGCCCCCCGCCAAGGTCAATGGGAGCCCTGTCTGCTGAGCACAAGCAGGATCAAGCTCTGTTTTTCCATGATGTTTAACACAATCGGGTAACATGATGGTTTCTTTGCACTCTTTGTAGCTCCATTTTTTTAAATATTGCTTTTCTGCAAATGACCTAGTCTATTTCATGATTAAATATAAAATATTGGAGAAATTGCTTATGCAATCTCTTATTTTTTTTTTGGGAGGGGGGGAAGGGGGATAAGCAATTGCTTTTAAATAATGATTTGTACTTAAACACTAATCCGATATTGTGAATTTACCCTTTTCCTAAAGCCAGGCATATTCCCTAATATTTTGCTGTGGTAAATATGTAGACCTACCACTTACCCAGTAACAAGCAAGCAAATTTGCACTAGATTGGAAAGAATAAAAACAAACTAATGTATATTTTTCAACTTTCTGGTACTTTAACCTTTCTTAAGAAAAGACTCGGGGGACATAATTGAAGGAAAGTGTTTTTCTTTAGCAGATGGATTGTTTTGCTCAGATAATATTTTAGTTATGCCAATAAAATGAAGGGTACCCAGAAAACCATGAAACTGCCAGCAATTGTTAGTGTATGACTATTACCAAGGCAGAAATGAGGCCAGAGCAGTGATAAATGTGCACATCTCTCCCTCCATCAGCTGAGGAATGACCTGGACACACTTTACATCTGAGCACCAAGTGGGCCAACATTTTTCACAGCAGCACTTAATAGTGGACATTAACTTAGCCCTCTCCAAAAGGGCTGACCCAGAGGCTACCCTCTGCGGTTCTCCAAACTGTAATCACTTCTGCAGTCTGTAATTTTATCAAATCGCATGCACCTTTTCCAGCCACTTATTGGCCAATTAAGTCAAGTTCTCACTGAGGGGGTCCAGCTGGCTTCAAGTTATCTTAGATGAATTGATTGAAGACATTCTGCAATCTATGAACCCAGTTTAATGATCTAGGTGATAATACTTGTAATTCTTCTCAGTCAAGGGAATTTGCTGCAGCTGTTGTCTGCAAATCCATGTTCTGATACAGTGAAGTACCAGAAGAGCGTTAATCCGCCCTCAGAGTTTTATAGCAATGGCTGCATTGTGAAATGGGAAATTTAAAATTCACACAGCATTGCCAAGTGGAGACAATTTTTTTGTTGATGTGTTTTTTATTTTATTCTATTGTGAGTGTTAAAGAGGTTACATGGAAGAATACATTATTGATAATACTTAAAATTGGAGGCTATACAGCAGTATAAAACAGCCTACTAAAATATTGCATAAAATGTTTGAGCTGGAAAATGAGGTTTGCCTCAGAGCATGAACATAGCATTTTTAAATTTTGAAGGTGGAGCGGAGCTCCAGAAGTAAAGCCACTGGGTCAGATCAGCTCCCCAAGACATTCTGACTGTCTGGAGTTAGTTTTACTATTCCAGAGTCACTCTAGTGTAAAAGAGACAACAATCTGTCTCTCTTAAAAAAAAAAAAATGTAGAAGACATAAATAAATACAAAGGAACAGGTGTTACTTTCAGCCATGCCAGAGTAAATCAGGAGTTAACCCCACACTTACATGGTGTAAACTGGTGAAGAATCTGCCCCTGAGACAGGAGTCCTTCCCCTCCCTGGATTCAGAGTCCTTGAAGTGCTAATGAAGTAGTGCTGTACTTTGACACAGGCCTGAAGTGTATCTCTGAGACCTGCAGTCACCTGCACAAGGACCTGTGAAAACAAAGAAATAATCATATTTACTTGCTTCAGTGGCATGTGCCTCTTTTCTGAGCCCCAGGAATGTTAATCCCCTCCTTATGAAACAAATAATATAACTAACGCTAGGGAATATTTTTCATGTTGAAAATTCAAAATACTTAGTAATGAAATATCCTATAGTGTATCTGTGAAGTTTCTGTTTGTGAAAGGGAATGGATGGGGTTTGATTTCACTGCAAAACCAGCAGCTGCCGTATTAATTTATGCTGTGCTGCAGACACCCATTCGCTTCTCAGTCGCAGGGACTTCCCCTCCCGCGCGGTGTGATTGAGCCCAGCTCTGCTGATGCCTGCCTTGCTGAGACACTCCGCTGCTTCTGATGAGATTTTTTTTTTTTTTAACTGTAGGATGCTGGGAAAAAGTAACTTTTTTTTTTTTTATGGGATACATTTTCAAAGAGTTACGTGGGTTTTCCAGCCCCATCCAACTCTCCCCAAACCCACACCTGTGGAGCCTGGCATCAGAGACCTCCTGGCTCTTGTGGCTGGAGGGCTGTGCTGGGCAAGGAAAGCCCTTCTCCCCACCACGGCCTCCACCCGCCCGCATGTGAAGCCAAAGCCTGAGTTCAGTGGTGCTTCTCATTTTTGGAGGACTCACATCAAGCTGTGTTGGCAAATCCAGGTCTGTTAGTCCACTAACTATACATATTTCAAGCATTAGTCTTTGGGGATTTGCACAATGTTTGAAAAGTGTTGTAAAGATCATATAAAATTAGGATCTCCTCTCTTGAGAAGTTTGGCTGGCGGAGGGAGGTGGTGTGGTCCCACAAATGGAAGAAACTGTGCTGCTTTGCCTAAGTGTGCTGCTGCTGTGCCTGGGGAAAGCTGTGCTGCTCTGGCTGGTCCCTTTTCCATCTGCAAAGTGGGGACCGTGCAGCCAACCTCTTCTGAAGAGCTGGGGGGGTGCTGTGAGCTTGGGGTGTTCAGATGCCAACATCAGTGCAGGCAGGTTGGACTGAATCCCTGTGGATTCATATGCCACAGCTGGGTGCCTGGGACTCCCATCCTTCAGGGAGGTGGGCCCTTAGCGAGGGTCCCCAAGCAGCCTCTTGCCTGCAGCTCTCTCCTCCCACTGGTGGCTGTGGCTGTGGCAACTCCATGCCACGGGCTGCACTAGCTGAGTACAGTGCAGAACTTTCCAGGGGATTTAGGGGGTGAGCGTAACGGGGCAGGAGAACGGGGTCAGACATGCACTGCCATATATGAAATTAGTGAGATGTGAACAGTGTGCAGGAGTACAAAACGTCTTTGATGCTAACCATAGAAAATAACTCCAACATTAAGTGCACCAAGGGCAGGCTCCTGCCTGACTGGGCTGATCTGTGTGGAGCCAAGCCTTGGTGTCGCCTTGGCCATGGTTCAGTGCACGCACATTTTACTCACCCCGCTGTTGTTGCTCAGAAGGGAGAACAGGGCTGGGGATCTCTCCCCGTAGCGGAGTTTAGATTAAAGCATATATGACTAAGGAAGCCTGGTATGGCCACAGAGAACATCTTGTTCCCCATATTCAGCCATGGGCAATGTCAAGTACTATATGTTACATGAGTGCTTTTCTCCAGTCCTGTAGGCCTTGTTTTAGAGGTTGACTGCATGAGTTGAAGGGCTTCGTTTTAAAATAACAGTCCTACATAAAATATTCGATTTTTCATCTTCACCACCCAGAACAGTAGCTCCTAAATTAGGGGGCTGCCTTGCCTGAGACAGAAAGCAAGAAACCTGCTATCCCAGCCCTGGGGCTTCTCCTGCTGGGGCTTTGCTGGGGCCAGGCGCTGCTGCAGCAGCAGCCTTGGTGTAGCATTATATTTTCACCACGGATGCACTAAAAAGAGGGGTTAATTAGCACCGCTGCCTTTGATCCTCTGCTTGTGAGGGAAGAGAGAGTTTAGTCAGTAACACCAGACAGCTTCCAAACACTTTATGGATTTTGGCAAGAGGCAGCACAGTCATAACATTTGAGTATTAGCACTTTATAGCTCTGCCACACTAACAACTGCTAATTAGGCAGCTTGGGCATGGCTGAGTGCTGCCTTGAACCTTGTGTAGTAATTTACACCTATGCACAGCTACAGCTCTGACTTGGGAACGCTTTACACCCAGTTCACATGTATGGAGACGATTAGCAGCAGCGAAGCGGGCTGAAAGCCTTATATTGGATTCCTCTTGCATTCCCCCTTCTCCATCTCAGCACTTAATTTTGCTTTCCTGGAACACCCACAGGTAGAGTGTAGGAAAACCCTGGGCTGGCAGCTCATCTGCCACAGCATCTTTGGAGAACTTGCTGTGCTAACTCCCAGGATGGAATACATTTCAGCAGAGCACAACCACTTTTAACTGCCCCAGGGAGTTCATCCTCCATATCACCTCCCATAGCTTTATCAAGATCTGGAGATGTGTTTTCTTCCCTTGCGAATAGATTTTCTTTGCTTGGCCAACAGCAGTACTGAAGTTGAATTGTTTGGTGCTGTATCCTTGCTGTATCCTCTCTCCAAATCTCATTGCGCTCTACCTTTTGTGCACATGGACTTATAAAACTGCCAGCTGTGATTTGCAGTGTTAAATTACCCCCAGTCCTGATGCACCTATTATTAATACTAAGGCAATGAGGTTCTTTGCTCGTCATACGGCTATTTACAATTAAAACACCAGCACTCTGATAATCTTCTGCAGCTGGGTTACGTGAGGTATGATAAATAAGTGGTGAGTGTGGGTCTCTTGTCCCAGTGGTAACTTGCGTCCCTATTGCTCTTTGAGGCTGCTGTCACCGCTGGAGTTACCCATCAGATCAGCTGAGCCATGCATCTATAAATCACTTACTGTTCTGAGCACTCTTGGCATCTCATTTCTAATGAGCATTGTGTTTGTGGTGTCTGCAGCTATACACCTTCTCCTGATGAAGGCAAGTTGACGTCTCATGAAGGAGCTCTTCCTCATCTGCTCTTCTCCCCTGGCTTGCAGGTAAATGCCAGATTTTCAGAGCTTTCTTCCTCAGCTCTGTACCAGGCTTGTTTCTGAGCCAGTGTGAGCCATTTCCTGGGATGAGTTTGCTCCCTTGGGGTGGAGGTGATCTCTCATGGTCCCTGGGGAACGGGAGTACCCTGGGGATCTGGACAGTGGCTGCTCCCTGGTTAGTGGCACAAAGGAAGTGGATTCACCTGAGTTAAACAAGTACTTATTCTTTTTAAATAATACCCCTTTTTCTTTCTTTTAAGAGAAGGCATCAGGGGCATTATATAAACAGATAGAAAATAAGGGTGAGTCTGATGGGCTTTTCCTAGAGAAATACCCAAGATGCTTACGTCATTATTTCTTGGACTACTGTAAAATCAAATGTGTCTTTCCCTTATGATATACTGTCCTCACCACTGGTGAGGGAATATACCTGGATTACATTTTCAATGATAGCTAGGAGAGTGGTGGGGTTTTTTTGCAATTTCTTAATTGTTTTTAGATTAATTACTAAGATCCTGAGCCCTGGGTACTTAGTTCAAGGTGTCTACAAACAGCCACAGAACAAAGCAGGACTGTGTATTTCTGAAGGGTTTAGACTTTAAGGGCATAGTGTGGCCTGGGGATTTGGGCTTTTTTTGACAGGCTGTGTTGCAGCTCTTTAATAAAAAGGAAAGTTAGCAATGAAAGCTCACAATCAAATAAACAACAAAAGGGCAAAACTGTGTTTCACCCTCTGTAATTTGTTCTGTAAGAAATGTAAATCACTCATCCAGAAGAGAGGGATTTTCAATTAGTCCTGTTTTCTTAAACATGCAAATCCCCCAGCCATGTTTAGCAGCACAGTTTTGCCCTAACTCTGCAGAGAATTCCCAAGCAACCTTTAATAGATGGCCATGCCTTCAGGCTTGTCCACTTATGTTTTCTCTCCTGCCTGGGCACAAGATAGATTATGCATATTATTATTCATAAGTGCCACCTATTGAAAGCATAACCACAGGCACGTTTGCAAATGGTGGGCTTGCCCCAGCTGTCCCCGCTCATGCGAAACATTCCTGCTCTCCAACAGACCCCTCCAAACCATCCCCTCAAAGTCCCCACTATTTTCTCGCCAGACATCCTGGCAAGGAGAAGGATTTGCAAAGTATCTCATAGACTTTAAAGGCAGCTAAAATTACGGGGGACCTTTCCCCATTTTCCTCCTGCAGAGGTACTTCCAGCTGATGCTTCTGTTGCCTCTCCCTGACACCCCGAGGCTGGTGCTGCCTTGCAGGCACTGGGGGGAAGGCTCCAGGTCAGGGTGTCAGGAGTCATGGAAGGCAGCAATGCCACATTGCTTTAAATATGTGTTTTTCATTAAAGAAAGGGATTTCTCTGACTGGTACAAGAAATAATAAATAGTACAGGAGAACAGAGAAGTAAATAGGTGTGAGTCTCACATGACTGGATGTTATATGATCATTCTTAGATAAAGGGTAAATATAACTGCTTTCCTGGTGGCAATTCATGTAGTTTTAAAGTAAATATATGTATTTTTACTCTTCTTTTGCATATTAGACCATTTTCCTGTGTTGGTATAAAGAACAGAGATTTCTCTTCCTTGACCGCACAGGATACAAGTAATTTTCAGTTTACTGTAAAACAATTTTCAAAAAATATATGAGTTAGAAAGTAGGAATACTATTTCAATAAATGTTTTGAATGCTAGTGGCTAGAATTAAGCATAGACCTATGTTTCTACAAAAGGTCAATTGTGTTTCTAATTACTCTTATGTAAACTAGCTCATGTTTGAACTGCACAGTTATAATTAATACATATGCCTTATTGCCAACTATGTGCCTTTCTGATCATTAGAATCTGGACAGCCTTATTATGCCTGGACAGTTGGAATGAACACGTAAATGGATGTGAACCTCTTCGGGCTGATTTTCTGTTGCACCAGTTTTATGATGATGTAACCATATTAGCTCTAATTGTGTTGCACTGAGATAAATCTGGGGCATTGGACTGGGGCAGATGTGTGGCATTCGGCGATGGCAAGCACTGCTCCAGTACTGTAAAACGTATGGCAAGGAGATGTAAGCAAGGCCTAGAAATACAGTTGCAATGACTCCCTCAGAAAAATCTGACTGGTCTCCAGAGGGACCACAGTGTCCAATAAATGTACAAGAGTCTTCTAGAGGGTTTTTTTCTCTCTCCATGGAAAGGCACAGTGGGAAGAGTTTTCTCTGGTGGTGGATGGGGCTGAGCTGTGTGATAAGAGGTGCAGAGGCTTCCTTGCTCTGCAAAGGGCTCTTGTTTTTGGCTTCCAGACAGCAGTGAAGCCTGAGAAACCATTACCCAGCCACGTGCCTGAGCACAGCCCCAGCAGGCAGTGACAGCCACAGGAGTCCGGCTGCCCTGGAGCCCACAGGCACAGTTTTGGCTGCAGCCCAATCTGAGCCTGCCCAGTGCGTTGCTGTTCTCAGGTACCAATGAAAGAGCAGAAGCAGAATAAAAACTTTGTACCCTGCTGCTCTTTTTCAACATCTTTTCCCTTTCCTTTCCCTGTGGAGGATGCAGGATGCTGAGCTCCATCTCTGAGTGGGTCCTGAGCTGGGCTCTGCGTTGGCCTGTCCCTGCCCCACTGCCAGCACTGATCGGGATCCAGCCAGCAACTCCCAGACACAGGCCACGATGGACATGGGCTTGGACAAGGGCTTCTTACACCCCCCAGGAGATCAGACAGGTACCTTCTGGAAAACCCACTGAAGGGTGTTAAAGCCTGACAGAGTTGTGTTTTCACCCCACGCTGGGGTGGCACTGGGTGGGAAGGTTAGCCTAGGAGGAGCAAACCCTGGGTAATGGAAGCAGTAACAACTGAAGCATCCCTAAACTAGGGAAAGCCAGGGCCATGGAGGTGGGCTGGGCTCATGCTGAAGGTTGGATATGGCAGTGCTGGGGAACTGCAGGTTTTCAGCATGCCCTACAGGGAATTTTTAAAATAGATGCAATTAAAGGTAAAGTGTAAAGGCAAAGATGTACCATATGGCCTTTAATATCCAACTATCTGGGCTCATCTTTGCCCGTACCTCCGGCTGCCAGAAAAGCCTGTGGAAGACATGAGCACACCCGTTCTCACACTGATGTGCGGCACCCCAGACCCTGCCCAGGGCGTCTGTGCTGCTGCCCTTGACAGAGGAATGAAAGCTCAATACCTCTGTTTGCTGCTGTGTGCTTGCATGGTGCAGGTGAGTACAGGAAAAGTGAATGTCCCTCTTTCAAATATGCTTCACTTGCCCCTCTCTCACCCCTGGAACCAGGGCTGCTCTGCCCACCCTGTGCTCAGCTCAGAGTGGTGAAGGGCAAGTTGTGCTGCTCTGCAATGAGGGGCTCCTGGGGCCCCAGGTGGCATCTTCCTCATAGGACAAAATGGGTGTTACTACTCCTTCTCCCTCATGCTTTCCACCAGAGCCAGGTTAAAAACCATGGTCAGATCTCCAGAGCCTCCTGGGGAAATCATGCTGGGCCTGCGCCTCTGCTGTCTCCCTGACCAGTGGCAGGGGACGTATGTTTGGAGGTTGATACAAAACTGGGGAGAAATGCAATTATTTGTTTTTAAAGCCCTCACAGATCCCTCTCCAGCACGTGAAGTCAGTCCTTTCTCTTACCCACCTTGGGTACAAGTGCTTTGGGTGCCTGGATCTGCCTTGCACGACCCTCTGAGCTGTTTTAGCATGAAAACTCCCTCTTCCCTGGCCTGGACCCTCCCAACAGCCTTGCAATCTCTCTCCACAGCGGTGATACATGGTCTTCTCTCAGATGTCACTGGAAAACATTGATTAGCCTCTGTGCATCTCCATCCTTCCCTTCGCTGTTATTTCCCTGCGCCATAATCGTTTTAGTGGCTGTGGGAAGGGCTGGAGCACGGCTTCCCTGAGAGGCCGGTGTGGGATAATGGGCTCCGGCCCTGACCCGGGAAGCTGGTGCTCGGGTGAGAGGAGTGCGTGCATCTCTGCGCCCGCTCGCTCCTCGGCCTCTCCGCTGAGGCTGCTGACAAGGGTGCCAATTAGTGTCAGTCGCATGGGTAGCTGGTGACGGGGACACCTGTGCGCCCGGGCCACGCGGGCCACCGCCTCGCCGCCACCACCCCGGCACAGCTGTCAGATAGGGACGGCTCTGCCGCCACTGACCTGCACCCCTTCGCAGACGGTGATTTAAGAGGTGAAAGACATAATGTGCCATTACCCATCCCCGGCACGGCACAGCCGCTGAACGGCTCCAGAGCCTGCAGTTGCAGCGTGGGGACCTGGGTCCTGGGTTTGTCCCGCTGCTGGGAAATGCTTGGTAAAGATACGGTGCTTCATCACCCTCTGTGATGCTACGTTATTTTCCAGCGCTGTAGTTTACAGTATATTTAGAAGGCTAGATCAGTCTCCATCCATCTCCTACCCTCTACCGTGCAGCGGCTGCTCATTGCTACGACATTTGTCTTTGTGAACAATAGAGGGATAACTCTTTGCTCGAGTAAAGATAAATATTGCAGAGGATCACCCGTCATTTATGGGTTCGTATCATGCAGTGTGTAGTATGCACAGATGAACTCTTCCACACGCTTGCAATACACAGATGTTTTATATGCACGTGTGTGTCATATTAATGCACCCAGACATACAGTTGCATGTATTTAGGTAGGCACACACTCACTGTGTCTGCACCTCCCTGTAGAAAAGCTGTGTTCATATGTATGCATAATATTGTCAGGATAAAAAAATCAAGTCACCATAGATAGCATCATGGAAAATTAAAGCTGAAGCTGAGAATATACAGCATTAATAACCCAGGCTGTTATGTCACCAGTCAAGTAAGATGCCTTACGAAGAGGAAGAAGAGCACATGGAAATCTGTAAGTAATGTACACAAGCATCGTAGGCTTTTGCACCTAACAGCACGTGCTTTTAAAAGGATACGTGTGTGTATGTGTATTTGTGTGGGTGTCTTTTATATATCTGAAAAGGCTCCCCAAGACAACTGTACGCAAAGCCAGTGCGTGTTTATGTTAGGTTGAGACACTGGCATTAAGATGATTATATGACTCTATTAGCAGGGCGTTATGGCTCCAATTTCACTTAACATCTGAATTGTTCACATTAAAACATGCCCTTGGCCTGACAAGGCATTATTAACTTGCATTTAATAAAAATAAAATATTACATTCAAAAAAATTGAAAGCTGACAAATTTGATTTAAATGAATACTGAACTCCAGGCAAATGTGTTGCTTGAACTCTGCCTGCTGTACTGGAGCTGACAGGAAGCATTAAAGTAATACTGAGTGGTCAATATGTGATTAAATATCACATGTCAAGCTTAGCAAGAATGTTCCTTACAAAGAAAATTATATTGTTAAAAACAAGTGACAAATTCTAAGCAGCTCCTTCAAATTCATAAAGACATGTGAAAGAATGGAATTGTGCTTGTAATAAACTGGGATCTCTGCAGGAGACAGAGAATATACTGTCTCTTGCACAGAGCCATATAGAGTATCTACAGGTAATCAGATAAAAATGATTGCACATATTTGAAGCAATAAATTTCCTTTGCATTTGCCATAGAGCATAAAGAGAAGAGACATGCTACATTTTCACACCATGTTTTCATCTGAAAGCTTTTGCTGTCATGCTGTTCTGTCTAAAGGGATTATTTATTTATATAGAGACTCAAGCATCTATATGTATACATACATACATATATATACACCTGCTAGAGCAATCTTGAGCGGTATTTAGAGTGAGAAAATTAAAACTAAGTCAGACTTTAGAAGAAATAATTGTAATAATAAATGCCCATCTCCCTGCCATTACATGTTTGAGAGCACTAATGTTTCATGGTTATCATCTGTTACAGATTCCAGCTGAGACAACATGCTTAAACATGATCAACTTTCATCGTGTATTTGCTGAAAGAAAGACATAGATGTCATTGCTCCTCTCTTGGTTCAGCAGGATCAATCCAGGATTACCAGGGTGCAATAAGGGCAGTGTCCAGCAGTCTATTTAGATTAGACATAGCAATAAAATATCAGGATCTACAGCCTCAGACAAATGACTTGATATGCCTAGGTCAAGAGGTTACCAAAGCCAGGTGAGATCTGAGACCTATTTATCACTGCCTGAGCTCAAATTAAGTTTTAAATACTGTCAGAAATGAAAAACTGCTACCAGATGGTGTCAAGTTAATTCATCTCACTGTTCTCAGAAACTGCCTTTTAGCTCCATCACGGTGCCTGCTATCCTGCATCAGAGGGTGCCTGTCAGAGAACCTCCTTTAGCAGAGAGGTAGGGGCTCTGCTTGGCCTTTGCTTCCTGCTTACAAGATGGATGTGTCACATTTCTGTGGTGTGTGGCCATAGGAGATCTTCACCGCACATATGGGTCTGAGACATGGTGCTTCTTATGAAGCAGGGTCCTGCAGAACTGAGGTTGGATGGTGAGATTTGAGGCCTTGTTAGTTCTTGCTTGACTGAGAAACTTGCTGTTCTACCTGCCTGGTCCAGGGAATAGGATTTGTTGGTCTGTAGAAAGAGGCATTAGGGGATGAAGTCTTTGCCTCTGGCATGTTGGTGCAGAAGGCTGTGAAGCTCTCCCATGCACTGCAAAGAACTGGCGTAACTGGTTTGCTCTTTTCCTCTGCTCCCACTTCCATTTCAGGGCTGGAAGGAGCATGCCACCCTGCCTATCCCTGTCATCCCCTGGGCGAAGGTTGGGATATGTTTTAGTTTTCAGTGTTCAAGGGAACACAAAATGACATCCGTCAATTTTATGCTTCTCCTCTCTCCCTCGTCCATCTGCTCTTCTTCCCAAGCCCTGCCTTCAGCTCCGGCTTCAAGCGCAGCGTTTGAGCCTTCCAGCAGCAGGGAGTCTCCCGAGGCAGCAGGGTGAGGGTGTCCCCAGATCCAGGGCTTCCTCCACTCTGATGTGCGTTTATGCCTCAGCTCTCTCTTCAAGCCAGGTCACAGCCCTCAGACCTTTGGAGGGGAAAGGGGAGATAAGGCTCCCCATGAACAAAGGCCCAGCTGGTCGAGAGAAGAGAATCAGCAGCCAGCAGCACATGGGGCTTCTATGCCAAGCCTCATCCCAACAAACCTGACCGCCTGGTGCCTGAAAACTCTGTTCTCTATGGCTACCACACACCATTCTTTGGCTTGGCAGGGAGCTGAGCCTGATCAAAGGTTTTGTATGTTTGAACTAATCACTCACCACCAAGCCACAGAACCTCAGATTCTCTCATCCCCAAAAGCCCTGTTTCCAACTCTGTATTTTTTCTGGTTGTATGAGTAGGGGAAAATGCAGTACTTCTCCAGAGTCCACCATAGCTAGAAGGGTCCTTTCTAATTCCAGAGACTAGGGGAAGATAGCACTGTATCTTATAGTAGTGGTAAAACCAGAAAAGTGGAGTGAGAGATGCTCAGAGCTGTGCTGTGCCCTTTGCAAGGGGCGGTTTGAGCTGGAAACAACTGGTTGTGTGCCACTGCAATAGCAACAACATTGCTGTTCGAACATGGGAAGAAATCTAAGCCTGAGATTGGTTAATTTTCTCATGGGAAGGTGATACACTGCCTTTTGGACTGGCTTATTTCTGTGTTAGCACTGGGAATGGTATTTTACTGAAGGAGGAAAATGCAGTGCAGATTTCCTACGTTGGACTATTGAAATAGGGTCAGAGCTTGCCAGGTATACTGTGTAGTATTATTACCTCCAAACCACCTCTGCATATGGAAAATACACCATTCTCACTTCCAGCATCTGATTTCCTATGGGGTGCAGGAGCTGAAGCTGCAGAGGTGCTGTGGGAGCAGGCTGAGGCCATGGTGAGGGCCACAGTGCTGCCTGGGCTGAGATGTTTGGCTGCGTGTCCTCCTGCCTTCACACCTCTGCTGAAGAAGAGAAAGATTTTGTCATTAGGATGAGTGCTGCTGCAGCCAGGGAGTGAGCGCGTGTCCGTTTGGGATGCAGATGAGGCAGTTCCCAGCAATCAGGATGGGGTAAAGTGGGACACACTAGCAACAAGCAAATTATCAAGCCTGCAAGCATAAAGATTGCAAATGTCTTCTGGTTTCTTAACTTATTATTTTTGGCAGGGTTGCATATGTTCTCTGTGCTCATTCCACGAATCCAGCTGATTATTATTCCAATCACCAGAGGAAGAGAGAGTCACATTAATTTGTAGTAATTAATAGCACTGATGCATTTGACAGCGCATGTTAACAAGCCCCTTTGATTGTTTGGATCTCTAACTGCGGCCCTTCTTGTTTGCATCTCCTCCGAGGAATTCATAATATCAAAGCTTAACGGTATCTGATACTTGTCAAAATGCAATTTATAAAAGTTTAATTCTTTTATTGATTTAGTTTGGTTTTGATGCCTGCAGAGTCAGCTCCCTTGACAGAACTTAGCGGATTCAAATGCTTGTCACCAGCTCGGCCTCCTTTTTGCAGGGAACAATTGCCATAGGCCAAGCCAACAGGCATGGTTTAATTGCCATTAATTAAAAGCATAAATCTCTTTTTTCTTCAGTTGCTCTGCTCTTAAAGGGGGCTGCATCCCTCTCTCTTTTCCTGTGTTTGTCAGAACACCTTCTGGCAAGCAAAGTTAACCCGTTCCATCTTCCCAAGCACTTTCTGGAATAATCTTTTGAAGCATAACTCTTATGATCTGATGTGAAATGCATGCGGTTCGGTGATATTTAACAAACTGGATTTCTTCTTTACTGCAGTATAATGAGGTCA